>NC_081411.1:402100265-402135265 GCF_030272615.1 Cryptomeria japonica
CACACAGAAAAAAGGAGAAAAAGGTTGGGAAGAGGGCTTGCCTTAGGTCAAACCCTAGTTTGGGAATTAACAATGAAATTGAAATAAATTTAATTGAAATGACTATAAGGAAACATTCTCCTTTTGAGGGAGATGTTGAATTATGACTAAAAATTGAATGATGATACCTCCACGTGAAGTTTTTCTTGCCTCCACATGGAATTAGGGTTTCATGAAATAGGATGTGAATGCCCACTTCAATGCTTGAATATTGACTTTATTATTGCTCCAAGGCTTGAAGGAAGACCAACAATGCTCAATTGCTCTTGAATTCTTGAATGCTTGATCTCATGTGTATGCTCAATGCTTCTTGATTCTTCATGATCATCAAATGAGAGGGGAAAAGGGTGGACCATGGCATGGCACCATGGTACTACCCTATTTTGGGGTAGGCTTAAGGTGCTTGATGAGGTACATTTTGAGTTTTCTAGCATTTGTGATGTGTATGAGCATAATCAGGCCTTCAATCAGGCAAAGGGGCACAAACACTAAAGTGAAGACCCAAATGCGGTCAAAATTGCAAAGGGGTGAAATTTTAGGATGCTACAATATATATGTAGCATCCTAAATTAAACTCCCTTACAATTTTATCCTCATTTGGGCCCTCACCTTGGCATTCATGTCTCGAGGCTTGATCAGAGCCCCCATTCTGCTCACACAATACAAATTTATCATCACTTTAAGCATGTGCATCTTCTTGCCCTTTTTCTTGGTCCTTGATTGATCAATTAGGACCCATCTTTGATCAATCAGGACCCATCTTTGGGCCCCTTAAAGGTCACAAAATTTGAGCAGGAATCTTGACCCAGTGTCGGCTCATATCAAAAAATTAAGTTGTTTTTTGATGGGTAAGTATAAAAGGAGGTCTACCCCTCTCATTTTAATATGCATTCAAGACAATTGAGAATACACACATATCAATTTAAGCATTCAAGATCAAGTGAACAAGTAATCAATCTTCTTTCAAGAATTGGAGTATAGATAAGGGGAAGATTCAAGTATTGGAGTTGACATTCATGTTTCATGTTATTGAAGACTTCATGAAACCCTAACTCCATGTGGAGACAAACAAAACTTCACAAGGAGGTATAGCAATTGTGTTTCAGTCATTATTCACCATCTCCCTCAAAAGGAGAACATTTTCATTATTATAATTCAATCATATTTCATTTCTATTTCATGGTTAATTCCAAAACTAGGGTTTGACCTAAGGAAAACCCCTATTCCCAACCTATTTCCCTTCCCTACTGTGTGTAAGAACAAGTATGAAGTTGCGATCTTCATAATTGGCTTTATTTATAGTGACAAATCAATCCCCCATTGGAGTGCAAAAAGTACAGAGGACCAGAGTGACCATCGCTATGGTCCCAACAAATCAAGAGCCCCCTTCTACGAACAAGTCCAAATACTTTTACAATCCTCAGATCCAAGTTTGTGGCTCGATCCGATGAATGTAGCTCATTGATTACACACTTTTACATCAATTCTTACATATTTACCCTAATTTCAGCATTTTCACAATTCAACTTAAAAGAGGGCAATCCAATCAAATAACTAGTAAATTTAATATAATTCTTAGCCCTTATCCTTCCTATTTTGTGTCTATATCCATTGGGTTTACCTCCCTCTTTAATGTGTTGGTCCCCAAGTAGAAATCAACAGTTTTTATCCTTCTTATGGTACAAACCCTAAAATTTTTACCAGCACATTTTTGGTGAACCCAACTCCTTACACCTATAATTATGATTTATGTTCTCATATTTGAGTGTTTATGCAATTTCAAATTCAAATTTACATTTTCAAGTTTAAATTTTCATTGAATTTCAAAAATTTAGAGGTTAAATTCACAAAAACCCTAATTTTTAATTCTAAAATTGAGCTTGTGGGTTGTCTAATTTGGATTTATTATTTCATATATGATTATTTATTTAATTTAAAAAATTCAAATTTTCTCTCCTAGATTTCGGTGGTTGAATTTACAAAAACCCTAATTTATAATTCTAAAGTTTATTATGTGGATAGCATAATTTTTCAAATTAGTTTTCAAATATGATCTTTATGAATGTTACACTATGATCTAGATGCATTTATCTTTCAAATTCACAAATAAAATTTCTTAATGAGTTGGTTAATCAATCATTTTTCACAAAATTTTATATTTCTTAATCATAATTTTCAAATTCAAATTCAAATTTCCCTCCTTTGTGCATGAGTTTTACTACTATTAGTTCTATCTATAATATTCCTGTGAGGAGGAGTTGTAGAATTAAGGCTTCCCAAGGTTTAATTACTAAGGATATGGAGCCTAATTTGAATAACTTGTTTCATGAGAATGTGGGTGGTTCTTCTATTCCAACAATTGATGTTATTTATCCCCATTGTTTATACAATTATCATGAAGAGAGTGAATCACTAACTAGGGTTTATGTTGACCAATTGGAGAAGATTGGCATTGATTTAGTCAACAATACCCAGAAAGTGAGGCTATCCCATTGATTGAAGGATTAAAAAGAATAGTTCAAAGTGATAAATTTGGCATTGATTTGTTGCTTGCTCCACTCATATTGTTAACACTAATATCATGCCTATGAAAAGTTGTACTGAAGTCCTTGGTTACACTCAACCACCTATTCAAGTTAATCATTTTATTCCTATGACTGATTCTATGACCAGTGTGCCTAATTTCACATCTAATATCATGGCTACTTCCACAAAAAAATTTATTCCTACACATGTCAATCAAGGGGGAAACATAGCTAAGCAAAATTCTTTTATCCCTCTTGTGAGTCTTCCATTTGTCACCCAATCATCTTTGATACCAACCTATCATAGTGTTTAACCTCCTTATTCTCAACCTCCTTCATTTAACAATGTTACAATTCCATCCCAATCCAACATGTCTAATTTAAACCCATCTATTGAAGCAACAATTAATAACCTATCTCAAATTGTGTCATCCTTGTAGCAACAAATAGCTTCCATCAACCAATCTAAGTTTAATGTGCCCGCATTTGATGTAGCGAGACCATTATCTAATGGCATTGTTCGTGTTGTTCCTCTTAAACATGTGGAAGCCCCTCAATTAGAGATTTATAATGGGAAAGGTGATCCCTTGACTCATGTGAAAACATTGCAAATTTTGTGTAGTGATTTTCCTCATGATCAAAGACTTTTGCATAAATTGTTTACTATAACATTTAGGGATAAAGCTTTGCAATGGTATTGTTATTTGCCTCCTTACTTTGTTACATTATTTCAACAATTAGCTAATGCTTTCATTCAACAATTTCACAATATTATTGGTCCTAAGATTACTTTGATTGATTTGATTCATTGCAAGCAAGGTGTTAAAGAAAAAGTGACTAATTTTATTGGTAGATATAAGCATTTGTATTCTTAAATTTTTAATCCTTGGCCTGATCAAGATGTTCAAAAAAAATTATTTTTAATTTAGAACAATAAATTAGGGATAAGCTTCTATTTTATGGGTTTACTTCCTTTACACAATTGTGCACAGTGCTTCATAACTATGAGCTTCAAGTGAGTCAATTTGAACAATCTTCTTCAATGGCTTCAGTTGATAAGAATGAAATTTTTCAACAAACTTTTGTGAAGTTTAAACAAAACAAGGGACTCATCAAGTTCAATGAAAACAATAATACCCAAGTAGCAGCTGTGACAATAGGTGTGCCTCCTTTATCTAAGTATTTTAGAATAGAATTTATGTTAGAGTAATCGGGTCTTTATGTGATTAATTAAATAGCATTTGTTTAATTATTTAAGTTCCCTTTATCTCTTTTTACACTTAAGCTAACATTAGGTGCATAATAATTAATTCTTTTATTAATTATTATGTGCAAGCCTAGGCTTTCTCTTTTAGGGCTTCTTGACCTATTAGAGGTTAATTTTCTTTTCTTTGTATCATTATCACACTACACATTTAGTGAATATTGAGCTCTCATCTTTTTGAGCAAATTTTCTATGTATTTGTTTCTCTCTTATTTGCTTCCTTGCTTCTCCTTGTAATAGGTTATTCAGCTTATAGAGATCATTTGGGCTCTTGTGGTGTTGTATTTCTCAACTCTCACATGGTATCAGAACTTCAGATCTGTAGCTATCTGCTCTTGTTTTGATAATTTTTGCATTGGAAGCAGATTTGGGGTTTTAGGAAGTTTTTTTTATGCACCTAGGGATATGTCTTTTTTCTGAGAACTTTGGGCCTAAACGGGCCTCACCATCATGCTCAAAAGACCCGAAAACCCCTATGGTCATATAAAAATTGACCATTGTTGGCTCCTGGGCCTCTGGGGTATTTTTTCTCCAGTACCAGGTCATACGGCTTTGGCATGCAGTTAGAGAAAAAAAAATTCAAAAAAATTGCCTTTTTACGGCATGTAGGTCGAATTTTTTATTTTAAATTTTTTTTTTTAAAAAAATAGCAAAAGGCAAAGTTTTTCTTTAAAGAAAGAAAACAAAAAATTAAAAAAAAGTTTTGGGGTTTTAGAGGGTACCCTGTACCCCCTGACAGTCTAGCCGCCGACTGTCAGTCCAGCCGATCGGCCCTATCAGTGTGGGCCCCTCTCCATCGGCAGCCTCTACCCCCATCAACAGTCTCCCCGTCGGCCCCCCGCGTTCCCAGCCTTGGCAGCCGCCGCTCAGCCGCAGCCCTGCTTCCTCCACCTGCGCCCACCACTGCCGCTCCGCCGCAGCCCTGCCTCCTTCACTCAACCACTCCACCACCGAAGTGCAATCAGAGTGCCACCGCTGCCAGGCCTTGTCGCCGGACCACCACCCTCTTGCCTCTTTAAGGGGGGGTTTGTTTTTTAGCCATATCTTGAGCATACAAAGTCATTTTTTCAAAAATGAATAGGCATCGGAAAACTGGTTCCAAGCTGGACCTTGTGGTGTTGGATTTTTTGCTCTATTTTTTTGTTTGATTGTACTCTTTTCTAGTCAAATCCGGGTCTCTTTTCTACGCTTTCGGGGTTGTAGAATGGACAAATAGACTCCTTTTTTCAAAAATGAATATGCGTCGGATAGCTCTCAGAATTATCTATTCAGACATGTGATCTTGTTTCTTAGATTTTTCATCAGGTACATAAGATTTCAGTTTGAAGTTTTTTTTCTTATGCACTACTTCCTTCTCATCAGTATGTACTAGGGTTTGGGTTTATCTATTGTGGGGGGTGTTTTTTTTCTCTCTTTCTGTCATTTATATTAGAATTCTAGAACACCAAAACTCTCAAAACAAACAAACCCTTCTGCATCTTTTGTCTATTCTAAAAGATCACATAATAAAAAAAACCACAAGCAGGTACAGGTGCAGAGTTTTTTCATGGCAGATCCTTCAATTGAGTTGTTGAAATCACACAACTATCACACCTGGAAGCCTTGCATCACGAGGTTGCTCCAGGCATGAGGGTTGTGGTCTTTTTTGGATGAGGTTTAGCCTCTATTGCAGTGTCTTTATGAACTTCTTCAACACAAAAACAAGATGGATGAGGCCATGGGTTTTCTCTCTTTGCATGTCTTTGATAGTCTTCTATTTCACCTTGATGAGTTGCTCACTCCTCGCGCTATGTAGTTGAATTTTGAGTCTCTCTTCAAGAGGGTTAATGAGATTCGAACATTACAGATTGAGGCAGAGTTGGTTTCCTTGTCACCCGATTCCTTTCCCACCATTGAAGATTTTTTGAACAAGTTCAAGACTACCAAATCTATTCTATAGGGATGTGGCAAGATCAAGACAGACAAAGAGTGCTTTCACTTGATTCTTTCGAAGCTTCAGGGTCATTTTCAGTTTTTTGCCTTTGCTTTCTACTCCACCATGAATGGCTTGGGTGCTCATTTCACCATGCCTACCTTTGATGTATTTTGTAAGCGTTTGTCTCGTGAGAAGTCTCATCTTTCTCAGTTGGACATGCTCTCAGGGTCCAAGAACAAAGCATTGGTTGCTCAGTCCTCTAAGGAGAAGCAAAAGCAGAAACCAAAGCAAAAGAAGAATTCTACAGGCAGTGAGCATTCTTCCAAGCCACTTCCTAAGTCTGATTCTAAACCACCTTTTCCTCTGAAACATGGGAAATCTTCATAGTTTGGTGAGTCTTCCTCCAAGACTAAGAAGAAATTAGGAGACACTTGTAGTTTTTGTGGCAAGGAAGGACATCCAGTTTCCAAGTGTCAGAAACGCTTAGAGGCTTTAGAGGAAGCCATGCAGCAGCATCACAATTCCTCACCTCAGGTATCTTCTCCTTCCACAGGGAAAGGTCATGCTCTCACTGCTTGAGCTTCGACCTATGGGTCCACTTGGATATTAGATTATGGTTCTTCTCACCATATGACTCACACTTAGTAGTTGGTTACATCTCTTGCCTCTTGTGGTACTTCACAAATTGCAGTGGGTGACTTAGTTCAGCTTTCAATCTTGGGTTCAAGTTCTATCTCTTTGGATGGGGGTACTCTGCAAGATGTTCTGGTTGTCCCTAACATCTTGACAAACCTGCTGTCCCTTTATCAGATTTTCCATTCTGGCTCTGGTAAGATAGTTGAGTTCTCACCACATGATGTGGTTATTTGGGACCTCCATGACTCTAATTTGGTTGTGGCTACTAGGAGTGTTGATACTGCATCTCATCTTTACAGATTTGATGGATTTGAGCCCTCTACGGGTGCAGGTTCATCTCTTATAGCACATGCAGATTCAATGAGTGAGCTTTGGCATGAGCACTTGGGCCATGTCAATTACAGATATCTTTAGCAGATGAGTACGCAGGCACTTGTTCTTTGGCTCCCACAAATTTCCTGCACTGATGGTGTTTGTCATGGTTGTGTGCTTGGAAAGCATCATAGGGATCCCTTTTCGAAGGGAAGAGCCCCTTGTGCTTTGGCACCCTTGGAGTTGATTCACAGTGATCTCATGTCATTTCCTACTCCTTTTTCTGGGGCCAAGTATGTACTCGCTTTTATTGATGACTTCTCCAAATGCACATGGGTGTACTTTCTTAAGTACAAGTCTGATATCTTTGATTCATTTTGAATCTTCAAGACATTTGTATAGAAGCAGTCTATTTTTTCTATTCGGTGGATACGTATAGATAATGGGGGGGAGTATGTGAATCAGGCTTTCAGAGATTTTTGCACTGAGCATGGTTTGCAGCACCAGTTTACTGTTCCCTACACCCCTCAATAGAATGGTGTCACTGAGCACAAGAACAAAACTTTATGGGAGATGGCGAATTGTATGATTTAGTCCAGGTCCATGGATTCATCTTTTTGGGTTGAGGCCGTTAATTGTGCCAACTATATTCAGAATCGGATGCCTCACAAGGTGATTCAACATATGACTCTTGAGGAGGCTTGGTCTCATGACAAGCCTGATGTTTCTTTTTTCAGAGTGTTTGGCAGTGAGGCATGGGCTTTTATTCCTGATGCTCAAAGGAAAGCAATGGATCAGAAGAGTCGACCCCTCATTTTTGTTGGATATTGTGAGGATGTTAAGGCATACAGGTTGTTTAATCCTGATTCCAGAGAGGTCTTGTTTTGACGGGAAGTTCAGTTTGATGAGCGCCTTCCCACAGTGGATACCTTGACTCTAGTGTCTACTCCTCTGCCTACTCCTCCCATTGCATCTCTTCAAGATTATTTTGAGGATGACTTTGATGATGTTGTTGATGATCCACCATCTCCACCTCCACCTGCTCCACCTCAAATGCCCAAGTGGGCTTGCTTTACTATTGAGGCGGAAAGCTCTATGGCCGGTGATCCTTCAGATACTCGTCGCACCCGTTCTCATACTATGGGTTCTATTATTTTGAGTCATGTCATTTGGAATGATCCTCAAAAGTTTTCAAAGGCTACAGGACACCCTGAGTGGGATTTTTCTATGGAGGAGGAGTATTCTTCTTTGATGAGGAATCATACTTGGGATCTTTGTCCTCTTCCTAATGACAGAAAGATGGTTAGGTGTCGCTAGTTGTATCACACTAAGTATGTTGTTGATGGTTCAATTGATAAGGACAAATCACATCTTGTTTCGAATATTTTCTTGCAGGTTGAGGATATTGATTACTTCGAGACATTTTCCCCTATTGCCAAGATGAACTCCATTTGCTTTGTACTATCTCTTGCAGCTTCTTGGGGATGGCTCATTTTTTAGATGGATGTGAAGAGTGCTTTCTTGCATGGGGACCTACAAGAGGAAATATATATGGAGCAACCTCAGGAATTTGTGCAAGACAATCCTTTGGTTTGCAGACTTCGGCATTCATTGTATGGTCTCAAACAGGCCCCTCGGGCTTGGTATGAGAAGATGGATTCTTTCTTGCTCTCCACTGGTTTCACCCACAGTCATTATGATCACACAGTGTACATTCAACTTTTTGAGGGTGAGATCCTGATTCTTGTGCTATATGTTGATGATCTCCTCATCACAGGTAGCTCATCCTCTATGATTCAACATATTCAGCGAGCTTTGATGGACCAGTTTGAGATGACAGATCTCAGTCTTTTGCACTATTTCCTTGGTCTTCAAGTGATTCAGTCTTCTGATGGGATCTACATTTACCAGCAAAAGTATGCTCTTGACATGCTTTGGTTCTTTGGCATGCTTGATTGCGAGCCTTCTCCCACTCCTTTTCAGTCAGGGATTGTTTTGATTACTACTTGTCCCACTCCTTCAGTAGATTCTACACCTTACAAGCAGTTGGTTGGCAGTTTGTTGTACTTGACACACACTCGTCCTTATCTTTCCTTTGTGGTTGGCCTTGTCTCTTGATTCTCCCATGATCCTCATGAGAGTCATTGGCAAGCTACCAAACATATTTTGCGGTACATTCAAGGCTCTATTTCTCATGGCATTCACTACACATCAGGGGAACCTCACATTGTTGGCTACATTGACTCCGATTAGGCTGGTGATTTCACTGATTGGAAGTCTAGTTCTAGCTTTGTTTTCTATCTTGTCTCTAGTCCTATCGCATGGTATTGCAAGAAGAAGACTTCTCATGCATTATCATCTACAGAGGTTGAGTATCGAGCTATTGTGCTTGCCAGTGAGGAGATTTTATGGCTTCGACTGTTAATGACTGAGTTTGGTTTTCCTCCTGATAGTCCCACTGTTCTTTGGTGTGACAATCAAAGTGCTATTCATATTTCTTGCAACCTGATAGAGCATCAGCGAACGAAGCACATTGAGCTTCACATGCATTTTATCCAGTAGTTGATTTAGGATGGTTCTCTCATTCTGGAGTACATTCCCACTGTCGAGCAGGTTGCATACATCTTCATGAAACCTTTTGCATCACCGCGCTATCTTCAGTTGTTCTCTATGCTTGGGGTGAAGGAATTTGTCCTTGGGGGCTCTTTATGAGGCCTTCCTTCCTTCTTCATCTTTCAGCATGTTCTTTTATCTCTTTTTGTTGAGGAGTTTTTTCCCACTGGGTTTTCTCCTTTTTCTCCATTTCATAGAGATTTCATTGTATTTGGGTACCTCATAAGGCCTTGTTTTTGGGACCCATCTTTCCTGCTGTCAATAGTTATTCTAGGTTTTAGCTTCTCCCTAAGTCTAGCTTAAGGGGGGGTGTTAGAGTAATTAGGTCCTTGATTAATTAAACAACATTTGTTTAATTATTTAAGTTCCCTTTATCTCTTTTTACACTTAAGCTAACATTAGGTGCATAATAATTAATTCTTTTATTAATTATTATGTGCAAGCCTAGGTTCTCCCTTTTAGGGTTTCTTGACCTATTAGAGGTTAATTTTCTTTTCTTTGTATCATTATCACACTACACATTTAGTGAATATTGAGCTCTCATCTTTTTGAGCATATTTTTTGCGTATTTTTTTTTCTGTTATTTGCTTCCTTGCTTCTCCTTGTAACAGGTTATTCAGCTTGCAGATATCATTTGGGCTCCTGTGGTGTTGTATTTCTCAACTCTCACAATTTACTCTTTTTTTTGAATCTTTGCATAGCATTATGATACAATTAGTGAACCAAAATGTGTTGAAACTTCCTCCCATTAAACAGATTGAAACATCTAAATCTTTTCCACCTTTTCATGATTCCAAAGCTTTTTTTCAATATCACCATCAACCCAGTCATGACACTGAAAAGTGTTATTCCCTAAGGAGTAGGATTCAATACCTTATTGATAACAATATCATATTTTTAGCTGGTGTGAATGACAAGAAAAATTTTTGTAGCTCCTCCATATCTTTACTAATTCTTTGCCTTCTCATTCTACTAATGTGATTGAGTCTAAGAATCTTGCATTTTTTATGCAGGAGCATCCCCGGTTCATAGCAATCTTGCATTGGCCAAAAACATTTTCCTTTCTATTTTGTTTTATGTTTGCAGTTTCAGTTTTCCTTTGTGTGTCCTAGTTTTGGCTCACCTGATCTTGTGGAGTTGGATTCTACTTGAAGAGTTGATCATCTTTCTTTCTTTCAGACCGCATCTCGTTTGGACCACTTACCGACAAGATATCGCTACCGGTTTTCATGACGGTTTCTTGTTACCGGTTGCTTGAGACCTATTCTGGTGATCTATCGAAACCCATTTTGAAGCTTGCAGAGCCTTGGGCATTGATTTCAATGTTCCTTGGCATGTGGCAGACCTTTTCACGCAATCTACGTTTCATCCTTTGGATTTTTGGAGGAATCTCTTGGCGGAGGCCGACCTTGTTTATTTTGCATGTTAGGTCTTATTCTTTAGGTTTTGATCCCCTTTGGGCCGACTGGATCCTTTGGATCGGTATATATATTTGTAATCATGCCTTAGAATGTAATCAATTAAAATCAATTAGAGTATCAGATAGATAGACTATGCTTAGAAGATTGATCTTGTGATTGAAGGTCCCACTTGTGACCTATTCTACTAGGCCTGTGTGTCAGTATGTTGTAACCTAGTTGTTGCAGGTTGGGTGTAATCAAATTTCATGCAATAAAACTATATTTTTTGCATTACCTCCATCATATTTGTGTGTCTCTATTGTGTTTACTCTTGTTGATCGGTTCAGATTGATCTCTTTGAGGTCCCTCCTCATTGGTGACTGCTTCAAGTGGTATTAGAGCGAAGTTTCATTCTAGAGGTTGCGTGTCCTGAATTTTTTTGTAGGGTGGGGGATTGTGGATCCAACGTGCAATTGCAGAAGACTAGCATGAATCGATGACATGAAGAGGAACTAGGAATGGTGGAGCACATGGGAATGCAAACCCTATTGTGATAGAGATGTTCCAAGGAATAGCAGTCCGGTTAGAAGCCATGGAGACATCCCAAAGAAG
The DNA here is from genome assembly GCF_030272615.1 of Cryptomeria japonica. Lineage (NCBI taxonomy): Eukaryota > Viridiplantae > Streptophyta > Pinopsida > Cupressales > Cupressaceae > Cryptomeria > Cryptomeria japonica. The sequence goes on from NC_081411.1 coordinate 402,111,582, forward strand.
AGGCCGACATATTGAAGATGTAAGTGAAGATGAAGGAGAAGAAGCCCGGATAGAAAAACTGAACCTACTGGCACTTGATCCAGATGAAGAAAGGTTTTAAAGGGTTTTGAGTAGGGCGAGCACTAAACCTCATTTTACCCCACGAGAATATGATGGGAAGTTAGACTCAAATGAATTGATGAATTGGATCTCGAAGATGGAGAAGTATTTCAATTTTGAAAATACTGCAAAAGAGAGGAAGGTGAAATATGCTTGTGCCCAGTTGAAAGGTCATGTATCTCTTTGGTGGGATAATTTACAAGTTGATAGACAAAGAAGAGGTAAAGAAAAGAATAAGACATGGGATCGGATGATTTCTAAGTTGAAATCAAAGTTTGTGCCCGCGAATTATCAAGAGGATTTGTTCTGGGAGTTGCAGAATTTGAGACAAAAGGAATCTAGTGTGAAGTACACTGAAGCATTTTACAAGTTGAACATCAGATCTGTACATGATGATGAAGTTGAACAAATTGTAAGATATTTGAATGGATTGTGGATGCCTATACAAGATGAACTCGGTATGATCAAATTGGAGAGTGTTGAAGAGGCTTACTAGTATGCACTAAAGGATAAAGAGAAATTGAACAAAAGACATGAGCAGAGATAGAGATGTAGAGGTGGAAGGTTTACCTGAGGAAGATTTCAAGGAGGAAGAGGATGTACCAAAGGAAGAGGAACCAGTATAGATCAGAACAAGGACAAGGAAGTGAAGAAAGAAGGTAATGCATACCGGAAGGATGATAGAAATTTCTACTAGAGGAGAGAACTAGATAGTTACCAAAATGAGAACTTTGGAAGACAAGACAAGAGGACATTTAGAGGAACTTTCTTTAAGTGTGGAGGAGAAGGACACTGTGCATTCAAATGTAAGAAGGCATTGGCTACTGGAAGAGAAATAGTGGTGGAAGAAAACCCCACTAGATCAGACAATAAACCAGAAGATGGATAACTGTAGATGATGAGGAGAGCTTTGTGTCATACCGGAGGAGATGATGAACCCTTGAAGAGGAAGAATTTGTTCAAAACCAGATGTAAGGTATTTGGTAAGTGTTGTAAAGTTGTTATTGATATTGGTAGTTCAGATAAGCTTGTTTTACAAGAGATCATGAATAAGTTGAAATTGGAGAGGTTGAAACACCCTAAGCCTTATCAGATAGTGTGGATTCAGGATGAACATAAGTTGTTAGAAAATGAACAGTGTTTGGTGAAATTGAAAATTGGGAATTATCATGATGAAGTTTTGTGTGATATTATGCCTATGGATATTTGTCATCTTTTGTTGGGTAGACCTTAGCAGTTTGATATATAGGCAATACATGATGGAAGGAAGAATACATACACTATTGTGGCCAATGGGATGAAGCAAACCTTGTTACCTTTGGAGGAACCTTTGAAGAATGAAGTTTATACAAATACCAAAATCTGTTTAGTAGATGGAAGGAAATTCATGGATGGACTGAGACATGAGAATTTGTGTTTTTCCTTAGTTCCTAACTAGACTGAGAGATTGAAACCGAAAGAAGAGAACTCAGAAGAGATAAAAGATTTGCTGATAAAATATGAGGACATCATTTCAGATAATGTACCTGATGGATTGCCACCTATTAGAAGTATTAGTCATTACATGGACTTGGTTCCCAGAGCTAGTTTGCCTAACAAAGCTGCACATCGGTTGACATCGATAGAGAATGAAGACTTGAATAAAAAAGTGCATGAGTTATTGAAGAAAGGTTTTATCAAGGAGAGTCTGAGCCCTTGTGCAGTACCAGCAGTATTAGCACCTAAGAAGAATGGAGTGGAGAATGTGTACTGATTCAAGAGCAATAAACAAGATCACAGTGAAATACCGTTTTCCTTTGCCTAGGATGAATGACATAATGGACTATTTGAGTGGAGAAAATACTTTACAAAGATAGATTTGAAGAGTGGATATCATCATATCAGGATCAGAGAAGGTGAGGAGTGGAATATAGTATTTAAGAAAAATGAAGGACTATATGAATGGTTGGTGATGCCTTTTGGATTGACTAATGCACCGAGTACTTTCCGAAGGCTGATGAATGAGGTATTGAAGAAATTCTTAGGTAAGTTTGTTATTGTGTATTTGGATGACATTCTGATTTTCAGTAAAACAAAAGAGGACCATTTGTTGTAGTAAAGACAAGTTTTGTAGAGGTTGAGAGAAGAAAAGTTGTTGATCAATATCAAGAAGTGTACTTTCATGAAGGATGAGTTAGTCTATTTAGGATTTGTGATATTTGAGGATGGTTTGAAGATGGACCCTGAGAAAGTGAAAGCCATTGTTGAGTGGCCTACACCAGAAAGCATTAGGGAGGTAAGATCATTTCATGGATTGGCTAGTTTTTACAGAAATTTTATTAGAAATTTTAGTTCAGTTTGTAACCCTATGACTGATACCATGAGAGGAGATCGGAAGGAACTCAAGTGGACCACTAGAGAAAACAAAATTGTTGAATTGTTGAAGTAGAAAGTGATTGAGCCGTCTATGTTCGCTTTACCAGAATTTAATAAGGTGTTGGCAGTATCAGCATTCAATTGTCATTAATGTCAATTGGTAAGTAAGAAGTGGTGACTGGTATGATGGTAATACACATGAGAGTGAGCAGAAAATGGGAAGGTTATTTATTTGTTATGAAGGCACAACAAATGGTGGATAGAACAATGAGGATGTTTGATGATCATACCGATAAGGTGAACTAAACTAGTAGTCTACCTTGGTCGAAAAAGAATGTCAAATTGACATAGGAATAAAAGCAGAGGTGGATGTCGACAAGCATGACCGTTGGATGCCAGGTGGAGGGATTGCATAAGTTGGTGGAGTGTGCATCCATGTAACAAATCTATAAGCAAGTAGACTTTAATGAGGAACTTGCAAGTCACAGAGGATGCTAGAGGATTGCGGCTCGAGGAAGGCAAGTTGGAAAAGCAACTAAAGTGATCCTGCAAGAAGATTTGATCTTTGTACCCATTTGGTGAAGGAAACAGCAAAGCCATTAATGGTGAATGACAGAGAAAATCATAAAAGCATGGTGCAGACCTCCATATTTAGAAAATGGACATTGGAATGTGAAGCTTTCCTGGTGATTGATTGATGTCAAGAAGATATTATCCTTGGAAAATCAGATCAAATCAAATCAAATTCCGATCAAGATGGAGAAGAAAAAACCTAACATGGCAATGATTGAATGCATTCTTGATGGGAATCCGCAAGTATAAATACATGAGCTCGAAATAGAAAAGAATGATGCTTGAGGAGAATAAGAAGAGTGAAGAGAGCTTGAGTGTAGAGAATAATCATCTCCTTTAGAATTTATTCTAAGAAAGTTGCAAAGTGAGTTAACAAGCAAACCGGTGAGAGGGTTTAACTGATAGTGATTGAGTATCGGTATAATTGTAGCAGGCCAAACAATTGAGAAAACCGGTGAGGTGTGGTTGAATAAGATGACATCCAAGTGTGACATAGTGAGTTGTGAGGTTGTGAGAGAGAGAGAGAGAAGAGAGGCCAAGAATCAGCGAGAGTGATTTCATAACCGACAATGTGAGATCCAGTAAAGAAGAGAAGACTGTCAACCGACAATAACCTATTTGATCAAGAGTTGCAGAACTCATTTGCAACAAGAAGCTATAACTGTATCAAAATTGTATTTCAATATACATCACCAAGTTGAAGCTTGGTACAGGGGTTGGTGCCCTAAATCTTTGTAATTTAGTATTTCCCTTGTGAGGCTGGATTGGAGTAGTAGTCTCCAGCAGCATTTCTCACCGAGGTTTTTCCCATATTGGGTTTTCCTCATACATCTAGTGTTGTGGGTTGCATCTATGTGTTTGTCTTCTTTGGTTTCCTCATTTGGTTTAAGAGTTTTATTGTTAGTGCTCAAGTTAACAACCAGTATTCTAAGGTTTCTTTAAAAGGGAAAAGAATTTAGGAACCACTGATTCACCCCCCTCTCAGTGGTACATTGTGTTCAATAATTGGTATCAGAGCATAGGTTCCCAATTGTTTAAAAATATTGGGTAGATTCTGGACTTAGAACACAATGGAAAGAAATGAGTCTGCTTCCTCAAAAGCCCCCATGTTTGATAGATCCAACTATGCCTTTTGGAGCAGAATAATGGAGACCTATATCTCATCCCTTGGTTTTTATGTGTGGACGACTATCAAGAATGGGTATGTTGTCCCTAGCATTTCTCCCATTAATCCTGATGCCAAAAAGGAGTATGAGAATAATGCAAAGGCCAAACATGCTATTTTGAGTGGGTTGTCTGATAATGAGTTTGTCAAGGTCGTGCATTGTACATCTACGAAGGAGATGGGATAAAATGTAGAGGTTATTTGAAGGAGATGCAAAAGTTAAAGAGGCCAAGCTGCAAGCACTAAGGGGCCAAATTGAATGCATTAAGATGAAGGATGATGAAAAGATTACAGACTATCTTCATAGATTTGATGAAACTGTGCATACCATCAAAGGACTTGGGGAAGAAATTGGAGATGAGATCCTTGTCAAGAAGGTACTTAGGTCCCTTACACCTAAGTATGATACAAAGGTCTCTTCCATAGAAGAATCCAAGGATCTAAAGATCTTTACAATGGATGGGCTATTTGGCTCACTAATAGCCTATGAGATGAGAAAAACTAATGATGCTTCCTTAAGGAAAGAGGTAGCGTTCAACACCACCCAGAAGGGAAACGAAGTAGCTACTCATAAAGGATCTGGTGAAGACTCTAGTGCAAAGATAGAAAAATTTGTCAAAAATCTCAAAAGAGGATCCGACAAGTATAAAGGAAAGCTACCACTCAAATGTTTCAACTATGGTAAAGTTGGACACTTTGCTACAAATGTCCTTATAATGAAACCAGTGGAGATGAGTCAAGAGGGTTTAGCAGATCTGCTGGCAAAGATAAAGAAAGAAATGTCTCCTGGGAAGGAAGAAGAGACTACCAGAAGTAGAACAACCTCTATATTATTAAGGATGATACCACATATAATGAAAGTGCATTAGAAGATGACTACCATGAAAATGATAGAAAAGTTAATCTCTTTATGGTACTTGATGAACTGGTTGGTGAAGATGAGGAAGAAGAGGACACTGAGGCTGAAGTGGATTTAGAAGGAGAGATTATAAGTGCTCTTGAGGAGCTGAGTAAAACAAGAAGAGAACTCAAGAAGGTCAAACTTGCTACAGTATATGAACAAGGTCTCTTGAAGCAATCCCTGGATGAGTCCAATCAAGTTATATCTGACTTGAAACTGCAGTTAGAAGAAGCCAAGAGGATATGTGAAGTTACATCCTCTGATCTAATGAAGAAGGAAAAGGAGCATCAAGATCAAGAAGCAGAAATAGTGAAGCTCATAAAGGAACTTGAAGAAAGTAAGGAAGAAATAAAAGTAAGAAGCAAATATGAAGGTAGTATTGAAGCCTTAGACAAGATGTTGAGCAAATAGAAGAAATCCAAAGATATTGGTGGCTTAGGCTTTGAAGAAGGTCAAAGTTCAAACAAAAAGACACATCTAGTAAAGAGATACAATTCACCTCTTCAAATGAAGGTGAATAGAAGAATACATTCATTGTAAGAAAGAATATCGGTAAAAACACACATGCAGATGCTATTGGAAATCGCCACACAAACCGGTATAAACAAGCAATGAACCGAAGGCCACACTCATTATACCAACATCCAGATCCAAGGAGAAATCCAAGAGTTGACCATGAAGGATTCACAAGAGTCAAAAGCATGAAGGAAAGACCCCCAGTGAGGCAGTCCTTTGTAGGACCAAGGCAACCTTACTGGTATGTTTCAAACGTTCATGGTTACTGTTACTAGTGTAACAAATTTGGGCATAGAATAGTTGATCGTAGATTAACCAATAATCCCTCTATGTGTTATGAAAGTAGAAATCCTTTTAATGCACTCAGGGATATGAATGTTGTCTATTATCAATGCAATGGATATGGTCATAGGAGTTTTGAATGTAGGAAGATTAAACCGGTGCCCTACAATAATTTTTAGGATTTATCTTTAAATGAAAATATGAAATGCTATAACTGTCAAGAGTTTGGAATTATAGAAAGGTTTTGTATAAATAGGAAGATCAAGCAGAAGAAGAAAAATCTTGATCGAGAATCGGTAGTTGAACCGGAGCACAAAATAGTAGCTGACAAGAAGAAGGAAACCAAACCGGTATGGGTTGAGAAAGAAAAGGACAAGGCAGAATCAAGTCTGATAGTGTGGATTGCTTTACACGCTGAAAGAAAAAATTTATGGGTTGTAGATAATGGTTGTTCCAACCATATGACTGGTGATAAAAAGAAATTTATTAAACTTGAAGACTGGAATGGTGGTTCAGTAAGATTCGGAGACAACTCATCCATTAAAATAAAGGGAAAAGGTACTCTAAATATTGATGGAAAATTGAAGGCACGTGATGTATATTATGTGGAAGGCTTAAAGCACAATCTATTGAGTGTGAGTTAGATGTGTGACAAAGGTTATAAATTCACCTTTGACTCAACTGGTTGTCAGTTAAAGAAAGACAGTACCATTCAGGTTGTGGCAGAAGGAAAGATAACAGATGAAAATTTGAAGGAATGCTATGAGTCCCAATGCATGATAGGACAGGTTGATGAAAGCTGGTTGTGGCACCAAAGATTAGGCCACATAAACATTGATAACTTAGTTGTAGTAAGTAGAAAGGGGTGCGTAAGGAATATTCCATCTATCATCAAACCAGTAAGCACATTTTGTGATGAATGTAAAAGAGAAGCAGACTAAGGTGAGCTTCAGGACAAAAGAGCAAAACACCTCAAGACCACTCAAAATTGTGCATACAGATCTATGTGGTCCAATTTAGACAAGAGCTCTTTCCAGTGAAAGATATTTTATGCTCTTTATTGATGATTATTCAAGAATAACATGGGTCACTTTCCTACAAGATAAGTCACAATCATTTGACAGATTCAAGATCTTTAGGAAGATGGTGGAGAAGGAAAGTGGGTGCAAGCTAAAATTTCTAAGATCGGACCGGGGTGGAGAATTCACATCAAATGAATTTGAAGATTATAGTGAAAAACATGGAATTAGAAGGCAATACTCAGCCCTTAGGACACCACAACAAAATGGTGTAGTGGAAAGGAAGAACAGGACAATCAAGGAGATGGACAAAACCATGTTAAATGAGGCCAATTTTCCATACACATATTGGAAGGAAGTTGCTCATACTGGTGCTTATACCTTAAACCGAGTTCAACTAAGGACAAACATAAGAATGACACCTTATGAGTTGTGGTATGATCGGAAGCCATCAGTCAAATACTTCAAAGTATCTAGAAGTAAGTGTTTTATGAAAAGAGATATGGATGGTCTAGGTATTTTTGACTCCAGGAGTGATGAAGGAATCTTCCTTGGTTACTCATCTAATAGCAAGGCCTACAAATGCTACAACAAAAGACTAAGAAGATTCATTGAGAGTGTGCATGTAAAATTTGATGAGGATATGCACAAAGGAAGTCAACCACAGGTAAACCAGTATGATGATTTAGGTGATGAAGGTGAGAAAGATTAGTCAGACAATGAACCAGAAGAAGCATCCAAGAAGGCTCCCAACTGGTATGTGTAGTTGAATCACCTGAAAGAGAAAATTATAGGAAATAAAAGTGATGGTGTACAGACTAGAAGAAGAATTACCCGGAATGATGAACAAGTCAACTTTTGCCTCATGACTAAAGTAGAACCTAAAACATTCAATGAGGCCAGCAAAAGACAAGAATGGATAGATGCCATGGAAGAAGAACTGCAACAGATTAAGAAGAACAAGACTTGGGAATCAGTCCCTAGGCTAGAAGACAAGAACATCATTGGCACTAAATGGGTCTACCAGAATAAGATGAATGAAGAAGGTAAAATTGTTATGCATAAAGCTAGACTGGTGTGCAAAGGATACTCTCAAGTAGAGGGAATTGACTTTGAAGAAACATTTGCACCAGTAGCTAGATTAGAAGCAATTAGAATGTTTCTAGCCTTTTCTACCTACAAGGGCTATAAAGTATATTAGATGGATGTAAAATCTACCTTCCTAAATGGAAATTTGGAAGAAGTGTACATGGAGCAACCTAAAGGGTTTCTGCTACATGATGATGAAAGATTTGTGTGTCGATTGAAGAAGGCCCTGTATGGCTTAAAGCAAGCTCCTATAGCATGATATTCAAGATTAGATCAATACCTGAAGGAGCAAGGATTCAAAAAGGGGAGTGTTGACAACAATTTATATGTAAAGAAAGATGGAAACCACATGATCATTGTGGTTGTGTATGTACATGACATTATTTTTGGAGGCAACAAAGACGCCCTTTGCAAAGAATTTTCCGATTGGATGCAATCACAATTTGAGACGTCAATGCTTGGTGAATTAACATACTTTCTTGGTTTGCAGATATTATAGCAAGATAAGGGAGTCTTTATCTCACAGCCAAGTATGCAAAGGATATATTGAAGAAATTTTAACTGGGTGATTGTAAATTGGTAAGTACCCCCATGGTGACCGAAAGCAAATTAAGAAATAATGATGAATCACCATTGGTGGATCAGACATTGTTTAGATCCATGAAAGCCAATCTATTGTATCTAACTGCTTCTAGACCGGATATAGTACAGAAGTATGCATGGTGGCCAGATTTCAAGCTACACCTAAGCAGTCACATTTGAATGTTGTAAGTAGAATCTTTAGGTACCTCTGAGGAACACTCAGTTATGGATTGTGGTACCCTAAACAAGGGGAATTCATCTTGGAAGCATACACTAATGTTGATTGGACAGGTTGCATTGATGACTGAAAGATCACAAGTGATGGTGCATTCTTCCTAGGTGACTGGTTGGTCTCATGGCATAGCAAGAAGCAAGACTCAGTCTCTCTATCGACTATTGAAGAAGAATACATTATCGCTACTACATGATGCTCGTAGCTGCTTTGGATGAAGCAGGCCCTCAAAGACATACAAGTGGAGATCACTGATCCTATTCTCATCTGGTGTGATAATTTGAGGGCAATCAGCATAGCAAATAATCTGATGATGCATTCCAGAACAAAGAATATTGCTATCAAGTATCATTTTCTCAGAGAGAAGGTTGAAGGACAAGAAGTAAGGATGGATTATGTCCCTACCAGAGAACAAGTAGCAGACATTTTCACCAAACCATTACTAGTAAGCACCTTTGAGTAACTACGACACAAGTTGGGAGTTGTGTCATCTACCTTATGCACTTAAGAAAGGAAGGTTTTATATGGTTTAGGGGGAGTTCATAACAACATCTATAACTCGTGAACCACATATCAGTATTGGTTGCAATCACTGGTAGCAGCCAAAGGGGGAGTGGACAGTACCCTTTGTCATTGTGTCAAAGGGGGAGAAATCGACTGGCATTAAGTGTGGTATCACTAAATCTACCGGTATGAAATGTCTTGCAATAAGTTGGCATCAATGCCAAAGGGGGAGACTATTGGCATTATTGGCATTCAGTTGTCATTGATGTCAACCAATTTGACAAGGTCATCAGTAAGTAAGAAGTGGTGACCAGTATGATGGCTATACACATGAGAGTGAGAAGATAGAAGTAAGGTTGTTTGTTTCTTATGAAGGCACAACAATCAGTGGACAAAACAATGACGATGTTTTATGGTCATACCAATAAGGTGAACTAAACTAGTAGTCTACCTTGGTCAACAAAGAATGTCAAACTGACATAGGAATCCAAACAGAGGTGGATGTCGATAAGCATGACCGCTGGATTCCAGGTGGAGGGATTGCATAGGTCAGTGGAGTGTGCATCGACGTAACAAATCAGCAAGCAAGTCGGCTTTAATGAGGAACCCACAAGTCACGGAGGATGTTAGAGGATTGCGGATCGAGGAAGGCAAGCTGGAAAAGTAACTAAACTGATCCTGCAAGAAGATTTGATATTCGTACCCGTTTGGTAAAGGAAATGGAAAAGCCATTAATGGTGAATAATAGAGAAAAGCATAAAATCATGGTGTAGACATCTAGATTTAGAAAAAATACATTGTAATGTGAAGCTTTACTGGTGATTGATCGATGTCAAGAATATCTTATCCTTGGAAAAGTAGATCAAATCAAATCAGATTCAGATCGAGTTGGAGAAGAAAAAACCTAACACGACAGTGATTGAATGTTTTCTTGGCGAAAATCCATGATTATAAATACATGAGATCAAAACATAAAAGAAGGATGCTTGAGGAGAAAAAGAAGAGTGAAGAGATCTTGAGTGCAGAGAATAATCATCTCCTTTAGAATTTATTCTAAGAAATTTGCAGAGTGAGTTAACAAGAAAACCGGTGAGAGGGTTTAACCGGTAGTGATTGAGTACTAGTATAACTGTAGTAGGCCCAATAGTTGAGCAAACTAGTGAGGTGTGGTTGAGCAAGGCAACATCTAAGTGTGACACAGTGAGTTGTGAGGTTGAGGCCCAAGAATTAGAGAGAGTGATTTTATAACTGGCAATGTGAGATCCAGTAAAGAAGAGAAGACTACCAACCGGTAGTAACCTATTTGATCAAGAGTTGCAGAACTCATTTGCAACAAGAAGCTATAACTGTATCAAAATTGTATTTCAATATACATCACCAAGTTGAAGCTTGGTGCAAGGGTTGGTGCTCCTTGGGTTGGTGCCCTAAATCTTTGTAATTCGGTGTTTCACTTGTGAGGTTGGATTGGAGTAGTAGTCTCCACCAGCATTTCTCATTGAGGTTTTTCCCATATTGGGTTTTCCTCATACATCTGGTATTGTGGGTTGCATCTATGTGTTTGTTCTCTTTTGTTTCCTCATTTTCTTTACTAGTTTGATTCTTTAGTGCTCAGGTTAACAACCAATATTCTAAGGTTCCTTTAAAAGGGAAAAGAATTTAGGAACCACTGGTTCACCTCCCTCTCAGTGGTACATTGTGTTCAACATAAGGTATTTCAAGTGTATTGCGATGCAAGTGGAACAACAATAGGAGTAGTTTTGGGTCAAGAAGGGAGAGCGGTAGCCTATTTCAGTGAGAAATTGAATGATGCCCGGAAGAGATATTCAATATATGATCAGGAATTTTATGCCATAGTTCAAACCTTGAAGAAGTGGAGACACTACTTATTTCCTATGGAGTTTGTGTTGTATACAGATCATCAAGATTTCCAATATTTTAACAGTCAAAGTAAGTTGAATTACAGACATATGAGATGGGTAGAATTCTTGTAGAGTTACACCTTTGTGTTAAAGCATAGAAGTGGAAAATCTATTAAATTTGTTGATGCATTGAGTAGGAGAAGGAATTTGTTGACATAGATGAGTTTGGCAGTATTAGGTTTTGAAGGTTTGAAGACCTTGTATGATGAAGACTCAGATTTTGCAGAACCTTGGAAAGTATGTAGAGAACCGGTTATGGTTGATAGGAGAAAATGGTTGGATTATTTCATTCAGGATGGGATGTTATTCAAGGGAGTTCAGTTGTGCATACCTAAGATTTCCATGAAAAAGAACTTGATAAAAGAGAAACATAGTGGAGGTTTAGTCAGACATTTTGGCATTGATAAAACAGTTGCATTAGTGAATGAGCAGTACTTTTGGCCCTAGATTCATAAGGATGTTAAGAGCTATGTGCAGAGTTGTAGATTTTGTCAAGTTGCAAAAGGTAGTAGTCAAAATGTGGGATTGTATAAACCTTTGACAATACTGGTAAGACCTTGGGAGGATATAAGCATGGATTTTGTACTTGGATTTCCTAAGACATTGAGAGGGAATGATTCTATATTTGTGGTAGTGGATAGATTTTCGAAGATGGCTCATTTCATACCTTGTAAGAAGACATCAAATGAATTACATGTAGCAGACCTATTTTTCAAGGAAGTAGTGAGATTACATGGATTACCTAAGAGCATAGTTTCAGATAGAGACACTAATTTTGTGGGCTATTTTTGGAGAACACTTTAGAAGAAGACAATAAATTTGAAGTTTAGTTCTACTTTTCATCCATAGACTGATGGACAAACAAAAGTTGTTAACCAAAGTTTGGGAAAATTGTTGAGATGTTTAGTGGGAGATAAAACCGGAAGTTGGGATTTGATCCTTGCACAAGCATTGCACAAGAAGAGTTTGCCTACAACAATTTAGTGAATAAAAGTATCGAAAAAACACCTTTTGGGATTGTTACCGGAGTGCACTCTAGAGGAATATCAGAATTGAGAGACATTAGCAGTGAAGACCAAAAGAGTTCAAAAGCAGAATATTTTGCAGATCACATGACAGCATTGCATATTTAGGTTAAACAACATTTGGAAGACATGAACAACAAATATAAGGAGAAGGAAGATGAGAAGGGGAGACATAAGGAATTTGAAGTTGGTGATGAAGTGATGGTATATCTAAGAAAAGAGAGATTCCCGGTTGGAACTTATAATAAGTTGCAAATGAAGAAGTTTGGACCATGTAAGATTTTGAGGAAGTTCAATTCTGGAAATGCATATGAAGTGGAGCTACTGGATAGTCTAAGTATTTCACCTATATTCAACATTGCAAATCTTCATGAGTACCATGAACCAGAATTCAGTGAGGAAAGTGTTGCACACCTTGAGAAACAATTTCCCTAGAAGGAATCAGATCAGATTGAAGAGATTTTGGACAATAGGATTGGGCGTAGTACCTAGAACAGTCAGTACAAAGAATATCTTGTGAAGTGGAAGGGCGGACCAGTTGAAGATTCATCTTGGATTTCTCGAGAAGAGGTAGACCACCTTGGTTTCCCTTTAACCCCAACAAAGTGAGAGGGTCACTTTTTCATTAACCTTGGATGTTTGATGCAGGAGCATCCCTGGTTCACAATAATCTTGCATCAACCAAAAACATTTTCCTTTATTTTTTCTTTTATGTTTGTAGTTTTAGTTTTCCTTTCTGTGTGTCTTGGTTTTGGCTCACTAGATCCTGTGGAGTTGGATTCTACTTGAAGACTTAATCATATTTCTTGCTTTCAGACCGCATCTCATTTGGATTACTTACTGGCAAGATATCGTTACTAGTTTTTATGAAAAATTCTTGTTACCGATTGTTCCTTTGTTACTGGTTGCCTGAGACCTATTTTGGTGATCTATCAGAACCCATTCTAATGTTTGCAAAGCCTTGAGAATTGATTTCAATGTTCCTTGGCATGTGGCCGACCTTTTCTCATGTTCTACATTTCATCCTTTTTATTATTTGGAGGAATCTCTTGGCAGAGGCCGACCTTATTTATTTTGCACATTAGGTCTTGTTCTTCAGGTTTTATCCCCTTTGGGCCGACTGGATCCTTTGGATCAGTATATATATTTGTAATCATGCTTTATAATGTAATCAGTTAGAATCAATCAGAGTATCAAATAGATAGACTGTGCCTAGAAGATAGATCTTTCGATTCAAGGTCTCGATTGTGACCTATTCTACCAGGCCTATGTGTTGGTATGTTCTAACCCAGTTGTTACTAGTTGGGTGTAATCAAATTTCATGCAATAAAACTATCTGTTTTGCATTGCCTCCATCATATCTGTGTGTTTTTCATTATGTTTAATCTTGTTGACCGGTCCAAATTGATCTCTTTAAGGTCCCTCCTTACCAATGACTACTTCACTTTTCTGCTAATGATCTTGGCTTTGAGTCTAATAATATGGTGAATCTTATTGATAAACATGCACCTCCTAAGAACCTAGATGTATTACCTTTGTACCTAAAGAGACTATTAAAGCACCCGATTGACCATTATATATCATTGTGAAGATCAAGACCTACTCTCACGAGGGGTGCTCATTGATCCAAAATGTATGGTGAATGTGATAACCGGAGAATATTTTTATACCTTACAATTGTATCAAATAACATATGATAAATCTGATGTGGTGCTTAATATTCTTGATGGTTTCTCTTGTCCCACTATTGGTTCTATTAATCTTCCCATTGAAGTTGGTACTAAGTGTTTAGATGTCATTTTTTCTATCATTTCTACATCAGATGAATTTTGTGTGGAATTGGGTCATCCTTGGCTCTCTTCCATGAAAGCGATTCCTTCTACTGTTCATAAATGTTTAGAATTTTCTCTTTGTGACAAAATCATAACAATTAATCATAGCATGTACCAACCCACAGTGAGATGTGGAGATGTTAATCTTGATTATTTTTGGTCTAAATAATTTGAGCCTCTTAAGCCTTGTAGTGATGCTCTTTTTCAATCTTATCAAAAGTGGAAGAATGGTACAATTTTATCCTTGATTAATCCTAGAAATCCTAAACCCATTCCTCTTCTTCATGATAGACCTATTCCTCCCCCTCATGGTGGACTTGGTCTCCTTCCTACACCCTCCATTCCTCTTTTATATGCTATGATTAAGCCTCCTACATCTTACAAAGGGAAGCATCTGGTATCTCCTATCTTTCAACCTAAAAAACCTTCTCCCATGTTTTTTTCTTTAAAGGGAGAGAAGAAGCCTATTCCTATTGATCCTAAACCTTCACAGCCCTCAACTAAAACTAAAAGAAACCATTGTATGAGAGAACATTGACAGAGACATCGTGCCAATGCTCATTAACTTGCTTCTCAACCCATTTCCTCCCTAAAGACTCCAAATGTTGATATGAGCCCATTTGTATAGCCTTCACCTAACCCTAGGGAGGAAGTTCAACCTAAATCTCCAAGACATAATATGCTTAAGAAAAATGATGGTTCATGTTCTAATCCAATTGAAGATCCTATTTTTATTAATCTTGATGAAGAAATGGATGAAAATGATGTTCATGAAAACAATGTTGATGCTAATGATTCCAATGATGAATATGAATATGTTGATGTTGACAATGATTTATCTAAACAATTTTCACAAGCATTAATCCTTTCTCCTAGTACCAGACAAAGTGATCTATCACTAGAGCATGGTTTATTTGGAACTTGTGGTAGCTCCATCTACTGTGCTCAAAGTTGCCCTCTTTCATATTGTCTACCTTCCCAATCCAATGTTGAGAAATATTGGCAGGCAGATGACTTGCTTAATTAGCTTCATTTGTGTCATAGATTCTCTCTCTCTCTCTCTCTCTCTCTCTCTCTCTCTCTCTCTCTCTCTCTCTCTCTCTCTCTCTCTCTCTCTCTCCCTCTCCTCACTTGCTTGTTTATAACCTTCTTCTATCTATTCCTCAATTCTTATTTTTGTTGACGATGCAAAGTGTTGAGATCTCTTTTGGTATCTCCTATGTTGACTCAAAAGACACATGTGCCCTTCTTCAATTGTTGTTCTAATTTCTTTGCGGGGTGAGGAAAATTCAATGCAAATATATACATGATTACATTATTTATTATAAGGGCATACTAGCCCCAGAGTTAAGTAGAACACTTATGTGTTTTGTGATCATTATCCTTTGATTTGTCCTTTCTTGAGCTCAAGCATATCATTGTGATAGCGTGCTTGTCTTTCGGATGAATGTATACTACCTTAAAGAAATAGATCTCATTGTGGCGTACGTAATCACTTTAATGTGGGGGCATACACTTCGCTTAATGTTTTTCTCTTTCGCATATCTCGATACTCAAGTTACCTTGAAAACTTAGTCTTTTGCTTTGTAATTTTGGTATTTTTCTTTTCATGACTCATGGTAAGTGATCCTGACTAGGCTAGTAGTCATGGTTTTCTTTCTCTCTCTTTCTTATGATGTCCCTTTTATCTCAATCTTGAAGTAATAAGATACCTAAAGTCCACTTGGGGCATGGTGTGTCTTGCCTCTTTGACATCTTGATAAAAGCTTTTCAATGTAAACCTTTGTACTTTATCAAGTATATGCTTAGTCTCATACTCTCGCTAAAGTGGGGGTAAATGTAGTTGTTGGACACAAGATACCACTGAGAGAGGGGGTGAATCAGTGGTTTCCAAACTTTTCCCTATTCAATCCTATGTGTATATATTGGTTAGTAGATCTAACATGAAGCACACATACCAGTTAGATAGGAGGATGGCACAAATGCAACCAAACACAAAAGGGACATCAAATAACACTAGATGTACGAGGAAAACCCAAAATGGGAAAAACCTCGGTGACAAATGTTGTTGGATTCTACTACTCCAATCCCTCCTCACAATAAAAACTGATTACAATATTTAGGGCACCAACCCAAGGAGCTACAACCCCTGCACCGAGCTCCAACTCAGTGATTACAAAAAATAATCATTTATAAGTTAATAGCCTTGTTACAAATGGATTTTGTAACTCTTCTGCAAAACTCTCTACTGGATCTTCTATCCAGTTCTCTGTTGGTTCTCTACTCACCCTCACCTACTGTTGCTAATACACAAGTTCTGACTCTACCGGTTGTCTACCTCCACAACTGGTTACCGGTTCCCTGTTCTCTCTATCTCTTCTCCTTCTTCTCTTCTTCTTGTTTGTTGGCTCTCCTCTGAAACTCACTCTCCACCACTTCACTCTCAGCTTCCTTCCTATTGATTATGCCACTACCAGTTGTCTTCACTGATGCACTCTTGTAGTTTATCGGTTGCTTTGACCTTACCGATTAAACCTCTGCTAAACCTTACATCTGATTGAGTCTTTTCAACACTCAGTCACTATTATCTTTGATGAGCTTCTCTGACTGGTTGTCTCTCTGTTGCATTCTCACACTCTACTCTTCAATATCTGGCCCACAGCATCATCACACTCTCACTCTTCAGTCTCCATATTTATACCTAAGGTTTCCTGCCAAAATATGAATCTGGACTTGGTGCCTTAGGGTTTGCATCACTGATCATGAGACATGCTCGATCCAATTGAATCTCATCTACAAGACAGCTGCCTACACTTTTTTGCCATCAATGTGCCTTATAATACACATTTGCTATGTTTAGCAAGCATGGCCCTGTTCCTCGACCTACTTCAGTCAATCACATTAAGTGATCTCTTGGTTGCCTTCTCCAGGTCAGATCTGCAACTCGATATCCTTCCTTGGTCATAGCATCACACAAATCTTTATTCTACATCAAGACGCAAACCCTCTACAACTCCTCTATGATTATCGCAATCAACATTAAATGTTGACCAATCGCCAACTACTTCACCAACATGACACATCACCAACCTTCTATAGCTTTCCATTTGAACTCCACGTGGCATCACTGTCAGTGTCCACCTCAACTTATACCTCTATGTCGGTCCAAACATGGTCATGACCATCATACACACAACCGGTCCATTTTTCCTACCAGTTCTTTAACCCTTCCTGTATATCTCACCTTTCCAGTTAACCTTCATGTCTGCCCTTCTCTTCTATGTCAGTGAAACACCTTAACCGGTCACCAGATATGTCAATACGTAACATGCTCATCTTCATGAGACAAGAGCTCTTCACTTGTCACTTCATCAGCTTTACCGCTGAACATGATTATCGGTAACAACCTTGATGACACCATGTCATCAATCTTCAACAAACTTCATTTGTTTGCATCTATGGCAATGCCTTTCTCCTTCTTCAACACATGACCGGTTCTCCTATCAATTGGTTTGTCAAAGTGATAGACAAATCCTTCAATCTCTATACCAGAAAATCAACATGTCTACCCAGTTGATCCGGTGCATATCCCTAATCTCATGCACCTAAGGCAGCTTAGTGTTTCAACTGTTCATTCGGTGTGAGCCTTCAATCCCCTGCCTTTAACCTTTTCTCTTATCTCGAAGGACTATGATGCATTCCATGCATAATAGGACATAAGCTCCAGTTACCAGTGGTAGTGGATCATTGTCATCTACATCATGTAATGCACTCATGTTGCTTCCTTGTTTGTGCAGGCATATCTTCAAACAGGCACATGTGATTTGGTTGGGCACACTCACTATTAGTCGGCAATAATGTACTACTAAAATATCACTTACTGATTGTTTTGCAATACCGGTCTCCAATTCATGTCTTCCACAATTCAATACTAACTTGTGTTCTGGTGACTCCAATTACCATTATGCTGGATGACACTCTTCTCCCTTATAGGTGATCTATTATGCTAGTTGACATCAATGACACCATTCCTGATATGCATCAATGATAGCACAACTCATCAATCTCCCATACTGGTTGACATCAATGACAACACAATGCCAACAATCTCTCCCTTTGGCATTGATGTCAACACATGTGGTATCCAGTACCACAGTCTCTCTTTCTCCCCCTTTGACAACAATGACAAAGGGTCTTGAAATCTGGTACACAATCGGTTCTCTCTCTCCCTTTGACAACATGTGTTGCAATATTGTCTCTCCCCCTTTCATCTGGTTGATTCTGTTGTGCTCTCCCAGTTAGACTGCATCTCTCTCATCTGATGTATTCTCCCCTTGCATAGGTAAGTCAACTGGTAGTCTTGACCCATGTACCTTTCTCCCAGTGATCCATGGATTCTCACACATGTAGTATGCAGTATAATATAGAATCTTTGTCCCCCTTTTTCTCTGTTGGATGCATCTTCTCCTTTAACCTCCATACTTTGCATCCTCTCAAATCATAGTATTTGAGATGGGGGACTTGACCATCAACTAACACCAATTTCTCAACGACCAAATGCATATGCAAACTGGAAACACATACATATACAAACCTGAAACCAATTGAAAGCACATGTTTTAGTGTATACAACATACCTATTGATCAAACTACATTATCACCCCTTTGATATGTAGAAGCTATTATGTCCCCAAAATGTTGATACCAAGTGTTGAAGTTTACATTAATACCAATTGTATCTCTTTGTACCAATTATATCTCTTCTGATACCAAATGCATATTCTCTTGTGTGGGTAACTCTCCTTCTTTTTCTCACAACCATTTAAGTGAGCACCTTTCTCCTACATTGCAAGGTGTTCTATTGGTAGACCAAACTGTTGTTCGTTCCACCCAGTGGCTTAATTATTGATGGGAACACATTTTTCTTGTTCCATTGTACTCCTGGGAAAACAGATTGTGACTTTGATAGATAGATAAGTTGAATAGACACCTTCCTAAAGTCACCAATATATCGGTATTGTCAAACATCATCCTAATCTACCACTATGTTTAGTATGTCTAATACCAATTAGGAAATGTGGCAATAAACTCCCCCTCAACCAAAAATTTCAAGTCTTCTTTACTAGTTAGGGCCTACACCAGAACTCCAATTAGTAGTATATATCAGTTGAGCTGTGCATATGTGATCAACTGATGATTTTTCAGCTCCATGGTATCCATCACATCTTATTACATGATCTTAGATGTACAAAATTCCATACCACATCACTATCATGCCATATATCAAACTGCTTAGCCCAAAAAGATGCATGCATATAAGGTCTACTACCGGGCCAACATATGTCTTTCGGGTCTTTTCCAATATCACCTGAGACATAATCACTTCATTCCATGCAACCAAAGTTACTGTCATGATCTTGGACCGTGTTGACTTGTATAACGTACAATATCGGTTTGGATACATATTGATAACCTACTATACATATCAGTTTTCTATACTGGTTCAACATCTTCATCAAGACACCTTCCTCTAGCTCATGTCTTCTTGTGTCAATTGATTCTGGCCCAGTTGTAAATTAGCCATCCATTGACACATGCAGTAGTGATCCATCACTCATCTGTAGGTGTGTATGCAAGGTAGCCACTACACACACTTGCCATCTCATTTCCTTCCTCTTATACCGGTAGCAGCCAATCCTTTCATTTGATCATTTTCACTAAGGGGGTGAATAATATGATCAAGTTTTTACTCTCCCTAAGGTATTGTATCTCCTTTAAGCCTTAGGAGATATCACCAGTGCATTGAATGCACAATTTCGGTTCATGGTCCTACTTTCTTCCTTCTTCCTCCAAACTCTCTTGGTCTCACTCTTCTTCCCATTTTCAGTCCTTGGAGTAGTGTTCACCTTCTTCTACTCATTTTTCCTTGCTCTACCAGATTCTACCTCATGATCGAAAGCATTGTTGTAGAGGAAAACTATGTTAGTGCCATACATGTTATTCGGGGATCTTCTATCATACCAGTTTGACCATCTTCTTTTGGTTACGCTACTGTAACCTACTGTCGGAATTGGTGGATGTTTTGATTTTGCAGGAACACTTCTCCTTTTCTTCCATGAAGATCTTTGTCTCACATATCCCATATAGCTACTTCTATGTTGAGCATTATTATTCCATCGGCTGCCATAGGACTATATTAACTTCATCCTGCACTGATAACTTCTATGTCCAAAACCATTGTAGTTATCACACGCAAAATTTTCATAACTGGGAGAGAGGATATACATGTTTCTACTCTTTGAAACTTTTTTCCCAGATGCATGATTTCTATGGCAACCTGAATTGTTTCTCCTAAATCCCTTTCTACATTCTTCTACTTTATGGTCATAACCATTACATGCAAAGCAATAACCAGAGAAGGATGATTTATAACTTAAAAATTTGTTTTGCCAAACATGAGGTGATCTTACCGGTTTGGCATCTTCATTTCTTCTTCTCTATGGATGGATCCTAGGATGTCCACTCTCTGCAATTCAACCATCTGGTCTCTTCTTCTTCCACACTTGCTTTGTCTTGTGAGCAGCATCTATGTCTCCTACCGGTGGAAGATCTTCTAGGCTATCTTCTTGCTAATTTTTTTCTACCAATGAGGCCATCTTCCATCTTCTCTTTTCCTTTAGTATCTGCATTATCCCTTCCTGCAGCACCAGTCTTTATCCTCATCATGTCATCACCAGTTGTAGTTAGGTCAACCTTCTTCCTTAGAGAATTATTGATGGTGAAGGTTTGTCCTTTGTTATCTCCATTTGAGGAGACAATCTAAATGTCATTTTGGGAGACATCCTTGCTGGTGGAGCACTCACCAGCACGACAACCTAAACCTCTGGTATCCTTGGAGTGTTTTTGCTTCTTCAACATCTTGTCCAAGGCATCATTACTATCATTAAACCGGATTCTTATCTTGAGCTCTTCTTCACATTTCTCAAGGTCTCTCCTAAGATTTTCCACCTCATCATTTAGCCTCCGACATTCTTTTTCCTTGGCTTCTAGTTCTGATGCTATAACTTCACACCTGCATTTATTGGTATTCAAGTCCAATTTGGATTCCACAATCACCTTTTTAGTATCATCCACTTGTGCTTTCAAATTAGCAATAACTAACTCTGACTCTTGAAGACCATTGACCAACCGGTTTTGTTCTACAACAACAACATTCTTGAACATTTTATATACATTTCTAAGTCTACTGAGTTCATCAAGAGAACACACCAACTCTCCTTCAAGATCTACCTTTGCTTCATATTCTTCTGCATCTTCTTCATCACTGCCAAACACATTTTGCTGGTGGGATCTATTTGCTTTGTCACCTTATGATGTGTGCACTTCACTTTATGTTTCTTGTGTCTTGAAGAGATGAGTTTCCTCATCATCGCTGTTACAGCTACTAATAGATCTTCCTTCAACACTTACACATAAATTTTTTGCACTCTTATTCTTGTTCTCACAAACTAACCCTATGATTGTAGGCTCATTTCCATAAAGATTCTTTAATCTGTCCCATAAGCTCTTTTTCAATTTACATACGTCCACCTATGAGGAAATACCATTTGAGAGCCCACAAAATATAGCCTTCATTGCTACATCATTTCACCTACATTTTCTTTCTGCTTCAGGACCGGTGGGAGGACTGACATGACTAGGGAGACCATTTACAACTGATATCCAAACATCAAACCCTAGGGAGGACAAGTAGACTTCCATTCTATGACTCCAAATAGAATTGTTTGAACCATCAAACACAGGAGCAGGGTTTTGTACTAAATAGACCATTGTATCCTAATACCAGAATCTACCCAAGCTGGAGAAAGCTTATCAACTGGGAACCTAGTCTCTGATACCGATTGTTGGACACAAGATACCACTTAGAGGGGGGGTGAATCAGTGGTTTCCAAACTTTTCCCTTTTCAATCCTATGTGTATATACCAGTTAGTAGATCTAACATGAAGCACACATACCAATTAGATAGAAGGATGACACAAATGCAACTAGACACAAATGGGACATCACATAACACTGAATGTACGAGGAAAACCTAACATGGTTAAAACCTCAGTGAGAAATGTTGCTGGAGTCTACTGCTCCAATCCAGCCTCACAATATAAACTGATTACAATATTTAGCACACCAACCCAAGGAGCTACAACCCTGCACCGAGATCCAACTCAATGATTACAAAACATAATCGTTTATAATTTAATAGCCTTATTACAAATATATTTTGTAACTCTTCTGCAAATCTCTCTACTGGATCTTCTATCCAGTTCTTTGTTGGTTCTCTGCTCACCCTCACCTACTATTGCTAATACACTAGTTCTGACTCTACCGGTTGTCTACCTCCACAACTGGTTACTGGTTCCATGTTCTCTCTATATCTTCTCCTTCTTCTCTGCTTCTAGTTTGTTGTCTCTCTTCTGACACTCACTCTTAACCACTTCACTCTCAGCTTCCTTCTTGTTGATTCTGCCACTACCAGTTGTCTTCACTGATGCACTCTTCTAGTTTATTGGTTTCTCTAACCTTATGAGTTAAACCTCTACTAAACCATGCATCTGGTTGAGTCTTTCCAACACTCAGTCACTATTATCTTTGATGAGCTTCTCTGACTGGTTGTCTCTTTGTTGAGTTCTTGCACTCTACTCTTCAATATCTGGCATGTAGCATCATCACACTCTCACTCTTCAGTCTCCATATTTATAGCTAAGTTTTCCTACCAAAATATGAATTTGAACTTGGTGCCTTAGGGTTTGCATCACTGATCACGAGACATGCTTGATCCGATCAAATCTCATCTCCAAGACAACTACCTACACTTTTTCTCCATCAATGTGCCTTCTAATATACGTTTGCTATGTTTAGCAAACACGGCCCTACTCCTCAACCTACTTCAGTCAATCACATTAAGTGATCTCTTGGTTGCCTTCTCTAGGTCAGATCTACAACTGGATATCCTTACTCGATCGTAGCATCACATAGATCTATGTTCTTGATCGAGCCGCAAACCCTCTGCAACTCCTCCATGATTGTCGCAATCAACATTAAATGTCGACCAACCACCAGCTACTTCACCGACATGACACATCACCGACCTTCTATAGCTTGCCACTTCAACTCCACGTGGCATCACTATCGGTATCCACCTCATCTTAGACCTATGTGTCGGTCCAGACGTGGTCACGACCATCATTCACACAATCGGTCCATTTTGCCTACCGATTCTTTAACCCTGCCTGTATATCTCACCTTGCCAGTTAACCTTCATGTTTGTCCTTTGCTACTCTGTCGGTGAAATACCTTAACCGGTCACCAGATATGTCAATCTATAGCATGCTCATCTTCATGAGACAAGGGCTCTTCACTTGTCACTTCACCAACTTTACCAGTGAACATGCTTATCGGTAACCACCTTGATGACACCATGACATTAATCTTCAACAAACTTCATCTAGTTGCATTTGTGGCAATGCCTTTCTCCTTATTCAACACATGATCGGTTCTCCTATCAATTGGTTTGTCAAAGTGACAGACAAATC